>NW_021637413.1:0-33933 GCF_004799145.2 Neltuma alba
ATCACTCCTCATCTTTATTGCAAAAACAATCACTTTATGCTGGAATATTTTTTTATATTTTATATTTTGTGGCATATTAGGCCCAACGGGAATGGATTTTTATATGAGTTTAATTATTTGATTATAGTTGGTTGTCTTAATTTACTGTCAAAAAAAAAAAAAGGGAACAACTTACAATCAAAGGCTTAAAATCAAGCCTAAAGTTGCGGTTAAGGAACTATTTATAAACCTTTTGGTTCGGTCACGAGCCACTATCTCGATTATATCATATTTTTTATCAGAAAAAGAGAAAACATTATCATTATTCTCGAGCTAATGGGATGATAAAGCGGGGACAAACATCAAGTGAAAGGCAAAATAATATAATGACAAACGATTACTTTGGCTGACTGTATAGTTTATTTTGAAGGCCACATTGATCATGAAAAAAAAGTTAATGCAGTAAAAAAAAATCGCATGTAGATATGGGGAGATAAAGCAAAGACAAACATCAAATAATGCTACACCTATCTTTAATATAATAGTTAATGATAACTAATTGATTAATCTGAACAAATTAAAAAAATTAGTTAAGCTAATTATTTGTAATAAATAGATATTGTCTTTTTAAAATACTATTACTAATCATGTGTATTAGTTAGAATTACTGTGCGATAAAATCTTTAAAATGTACAACTACTATAAGTACTAACTTACATATAAGACCAAATTAAAAATAAATTGGACTCTTATATTTAAAATTAAATTAAAAGTCAAAGTAAATCTTATATTAAAAACTGAAGATAGTAATATATTATATATATAATGACAAAGCGCAAACAAATATTAAAGGAATGATGGAACCAAAATCGTACATTGTTTAGTGTTTAAACTCTCTTGGAATTTTTGTCAGAAGAATATTGAAGAAATAAAAACCAAAGAACGGGCAATAAAAAGACGCAGAGCAAACCAAAATAAATATTTAAAAAATTGCATAGGAACCGATAAAAATCAAATATTTATTGCACGACAACCCCGCGTCATTAATATTGATACCATTCATAAACTTTAAATTTACAGGGGATATCGTTTACTATATAAATTTTAATTTAGATTTTTTAAATATTTAATGTATTTTTTATACTTTTGTCCTTAATTATTTATTCTCTCTTTTTTTTATACTTTCTCTTATCACACTTCTAACACATTCTTTCATTCTTTTTTATTTATTATAAGAATATATTTATAAACAAAAATATATTTTTAATCTATCTATTAATTTAACTAATTATTCATTATTAGTAAATTAGTTATTTAAAATTTATAATAATTATAATAATAACAGTAAAGGGTTAGACCAAGCACGTGCCTGGCAGGAGTCAAAATTGACGAGACAGCCGAATGATGAGTATACCCAGACAGAGTAAAGTAGCAACGGACATAGCTTTCCTCTTCCACCCTTATAATTTCATACCTGACCCGCCATGAAACCTCTTTAAGAAGCGTGAACGCATTAAGGAAACGTTTAATTAAAACCACTCATGAATTGACTGAGATGAATAACTATAACAGAATAATTTATATAATTATTTAATGGGATCATGTAATGTTTTTTCCTTTAAAATACTAGCTAGGCTAAAAGCCTAATAATAATTAAGCATTAGAGTCTATTTCCTGATGGATTAAGATTTAGCATTCGTTTGGTGGTTCTGATAAGATGATGCGTCGCTCATTTTCCTTGACACGAGCTTAGTCGCTGGCGAATTAGCAAATTATGGAGGTTAAAAAATTGATTAAATCCGATAAATATATAAAAAAATATATATTAATATTCATAGAAAGGATTATTAAGGGAGGAAATGAATGAAAAACTAATGCAGACACATATAATTAACCAAGGATCATCAGCTGCTCGATATACGCTAGTTTCTTTTAACGAATCCGAAGACAGTAGTACTACCTCCTCCGGTCCTAATTATAAAAACTAGTTGATTAATTTGAGGAGATTAAAAAAAGAAATTAAGTTAGTTATTTATAATAAATAGGTATTGTTTTTTTTAAATATTCTTGTTAATCAAGTGTATTAGTTAAAACTATTATTGTTAAAATGACTATATTAGGAAAAAATACATAAATATAAGAGATAAAGTGGATTAGGGTCTTATATTTAAGACCAAAACAAAAGTCAAACAAAGTCTTATATTAGGGACTGGAGGTAGTATTATTTTAATATATTTTTTACTCTTTTTTTAGGAAAAATTACACGCAGGTCCCATAGAAAACAAATAATTCTGAAAAAATCTTTGAAAATCTCCAAATGCTTCCTAAATTTCCAGGGACCTCAGAGTAAAAAATTAAAATTGTAAAATTACCTACTTGCTCTCACTGAATGACAACATGCACAGTTACAGTTACAACCTACACAGCAGTCAATTACAACATTTTCCATCAATGAGGGCAAGTAGGTAATTTCACAATTTTAATTTTTTTTCTCTGAAGTCCTTGGAGACTTAGGAAGTATTTTGGGATTTTGAGAGACTTTTTCAAAATTAATTACTTTTTGTGGAACCTGTGTGTAATTTCTTCTTTTTTTATCTCTCTTTTTCAGTTTATACAAAATTATGTAAAAAGCACACAAAAAATTGCGGAGCTGATTCGGTCTCAAGGGGATGGGCACGCTGGGAAAAAGAGAAGTAGTTTCGGTGTTCATCATTTTGATGAGTACTCTAAACTTATCAAATCTGGATCGTCTATATATGATTTGAGCGGTGCATATTTGAAATCTTTAATTAATTATTTTAAATAGAAAAAACTATTTTTTGAAAAAAATGATAGTTAAGAGATTATCTTTATTTTAGATTTTATCCATATTAAAATAATTATTTTTAATAAATAAAAAAAATCAAATCTTGACTATTTAAATAAGATATGGACTATTCAGATCTAATAAGTTTAAAGTGCCCATGAAAGCGATAAAGACTTAACTGGTTCCGGGGAAAAGAGCTAAAGAGGGCGCGAAGCTGGCGTGCGCGTGGCGTCACAGAGAAATTAGAAAATGGGGGGAGATGATGAGGATGTTGAAGATCCAACGGCTCAGAAGCCGAAACATCATAATTAACATGCAGAATAGTAAGTTTACATGATGCCCCGGTGCGTCTCCCGTGCTTAACAGCAAAGCGTGCCCAGGTGCCCATCAATTATGCTTCCCAAAATCAGCAGAACAAAAGAATTTCACCACAGAAAAGACGGCAAACTAATATCGAGATTATTGTTTCTTCCAAAAAATAACGATCTTTTTTTTTCTAAACGCTTTGCTTATTTCTTTGAATGTAATTATTTATTTCTTGAATTTAATTCACTTTATTTTTAATTAACATAAGTTTTATGAAGCTTAATATAATTATATGCGTGTGTGAAAAGATAATAAATTTAATTTTTTGGCCATCACAAATTTATTGGTTAACCTGTGCAGATAAAAAATGGATGAGATCATTTAAAAGCATATGTATACATAAAATTTTACATAGCAAAAAAATATGTGAATTGATTAGATGGAAGGTGTTGACTTAAAAGCTAGATTTAAATAAAATATAAAATTTTTTAAAAAGCATACTATATTTTTTATAAGTAGAACGAGCAAACGTAACCCTATTGAGGATAAATGTGAACTCTTCCAAGATATTGAAGAGAAAGAGTGTACCTATCCTAACTAAGATGCCGTGTGTACAAGAATAAGGATTCTAATCCCATACTCTTTCTTAGGCAACAATAACCCATGCCACTTAAATCAACCTGAGTTATATTATTTCCTCCGTCCTTAAATAGAAGTAATTGGAAAACACGCAAATTAAGAAGATCACAGCAACATCTATATATTAATACCTCCGGTCCTAATTATAAGAGCCAGTTGACTAATTTAAGAGATTAAGGATGTAAGTTGAGTTAGTTATTTGTCTTAAATAAGTGTTATTTTTTCTAAAATATCCTTACTAATCAAGTGTACTAACTAGAATTATCATTGTTAGAAGGGCTGTTTTGAAAAAAAAAAAGTATAAATATAGCAGACAAAGTAGATCGGAGTCTTATATTAAGAATTGGATGTAGTATTATGTAAAAATATTTTAAAAGCATTTATCCTCCATTTAAAGTCATAATATCCTAAACTCGAGTCATTTACCCTATTTAAAAGGGATATTTTTAGAACTACGTATTAGTTGTCACTTAAAACATTTTATCAGACTTATATTTGCTAGGTGGGGAAGTATAATTTTAATGAAATGGAGAGAAAAAAATCACATATTTAATTTAAAATAATGGAAAGAAAAAGAAAATATGTTACTAAATCCAGGCTATGGAAATGGAAGCCATGCACACGCGTGCAGTCACATATTGACATGAAAAAGCGACGGCATGATGGGGTTTCGACCGGGGCCCGCCGTCCTAACCGCAGAGGAGAAAAGGCAGTTGGGAGAGAGGTGATTGAGCGGTGAGAGTGACGCGCGAGGAGGAGAGCGTGGAGGGGATGTGTGAGAGTAAGTGAAGGATGTCAGGTGTCGCGTTCTGAACCCGGCAAGTCAAAATTAAAAGCCGCTTTCTTGTCCCCCAACGCGTCGTCTCTCTTTCCCTTGTTTTTCTCTGCCCCCCTCTACCCACTTCCCCCCACCCTATTTTGCACTCCTTAACCAAATATTCCTCTTCTGATTTACTCAAAAAAACATTATTCTTCTTATTTTTAATATAGAATTTAATTATTAAGTTAATTTAAGTTTTAAATATAAATTTTATTGTATATATTTATTTTTTTAAAAAAATTATCCCTATAGATACTTTCTTAATCATAATTAAGTAGAAGAGAGAGAGAGGATATTAAGAAAAATGATTATAATGTTTTAGGAAAAACATGTCATATTTCTTATGATTAACTAACTTACCTAACTTCTTTAATCTAATCAAATCAGTTAAATAGATCTTATATTAAGGACTAAATAGTATTATATAATTAAAAAAATAAATACATCCCTCGCCCCCGCTTATTCCTTTTATATTTATGAAAAAATGATCCCTAAATATTTTTAAGATTCAACGGTACTAAAAAGTTGAAAACATCAGAATGACTTGTTTTTTTATTAATTTTCCCCTCGAAATATAAGATAATTTTCTTAACATCCCACGAGTTTTTTATTACTAATTTTTAAAAGCATTGATGATGTGTGTGTTTTTTTGGGGCCAATTTGGATGGGTCATCCTCAGCTTTGCTACGCTGTGCTGGGCAAAGGATCGAGAATAAAAAGGTGTTTGGCTAATCCTATAAATGTTTCTTAAAAGTATTTTTTTACAAATCGAAAGAAACTCTTTCATATATTTACTTCGTATATTGTAAAAAATTTCTGAAATTATAGTTTTATTCTTGTCCAAACACCTCCAAAAGGGGTTGGAGAAGTTGTGGATGGATGGAATATATGGATTTCCTTATTTGTCCCGGGAGGGGGAAAATGACGCGGGGTCTAATGACGTGAAAGTATAAGAGGGGGGAGCCATGCATGTGAAGGGGTGGGGGCATTTGCGGAATTAAATAAGGGTTGTGTGTATAATGTTGAAGAAGGAATCTTGCCACTTTTGAAAAAAAGATAAACAGATAAAAGGTGCAGTAATGAGTGTGGTGGTTGAAATTACTGTCATATTTCCATATGTGGCTAAGCACGGTATATTTTTCTTTCATCCCACTCTTTTGTTTTTTACCTTCCCCTGCGATCAAATAAAAAGTCACACTATAATTAAAGCTAATCGCAAATAAAACAATAAAATGCAATAAATAAATCATAAATGAACAAACATCATATAATAAATTGACAGCGCATCATGACATTCACTGGGCATGTTTTACAGAACTCAAAGCCCAGCTTGACTGGGACATTGGATTAGCTTTTTAAAAGTAATTTTGTGTTGTGTGATGTAAGTACATGAACTTATATAAAAGCATTTTTCTTAAATACTTTTTAAGGGGGTTCTGGGATTTAAAAAGTATTTTTACGTAAATCAATATAAAATATTTCTTGTATATTTATTTCCTGTAAAATTATTTTTATTCGGATTCCACTCAAACGTTCCAAATCTAATTTCCCAGTTATGTAAGCAGAGAATGAGTATCAGTGTGTCAGTGTGTGTATACACACCAATGCACACGTATGCATCCTAAGCATATACTCTGCTTAAAAATGAGAATTTAAAAAGTAAAGGGTCATGTTTGGAATAAGCTAATTAATGTGTTTGCATGCGAAATTATAACCGTTGCTGTTGTTGTCATGATGATATGCTCCATTGAAGGCCGCATGGTGAAACAGGCCGTGAGGAGGTGATGCTAGGGGTAAAAGTGCCAATTAATTTACACAATCCTCAATTGGCTCCTCTTACTTTTTTTTTTTTTGGGGGTCAAAGGCTCCTCTTCGAAATTTACCGTAATGCATCACATATTTAAATCTAACCTCATCTTAATATATTTGTAGAAGAATTAGGGAAACAATTCCTTATTAGGAATTTTATTAACGAGGATAGTCCAAATCAGATTATTAATTCCAAGTGTATATAAAATTTGCAACATATATATTAATATTCTTTTGTATATAAAAGTCTATCATGTTCTTCTAGTCGATAAAAACTTTCAAGGGGAATTTTCTTCCAGTTTTCTCAATAACTTTCATGCCCGCTTATCGGCTTGCCTTCTATGGATAAATACTACTTCTTATTTTTAATAATAGAACTATTTTAATTTTTAGTTTAGTCTTAAATATAACATTTTAATTCACTTGTTTCTAATATTTTTTATTTTTAAAAACTAATTTTTATAGTAGTTACATATATTTAAATGTTTTATCAAATATTGAAGCCAATACACTTGATTATCAATAGTATTTAAGAAAAAAGTATCTGTTTATTATAAATAATCAACTCAACAAATTTTCTTAATGTATTCAAATTAATTAATTAGTTTTTATATTAAGGATAAGGGATAATATATTTTTTAAGCAAACTACTACCTCGGGTCTTTAATATAAGACATTGTTTGACTTTTATTTTGGTCCTAATTACAAGACCACAATCCATTTTATCTCTCATATTTATATATTCTTTCCCAAGATAGTTCCTCTAATAATGGTAGTTCTAGCCAATAAACTTGATTAGCAGGGATATTTTAGAAAAGACAATACATATTTATTACAAATAACTAACTTAATTTATTATTTAATATTTTTAAATTAGTCAACTAATTCTTATAATTAGTAGCGGAGGAAGTATTAATAAGTATAATTGATTCTCCGACTTCTTGTATAAATTCACTCGCCACGTGTATAGAAACAGAAATAGTGGGGGCCTTGTTGTAGTTGCCAGATCATCCCACACTAATAATGGAGGAATATGAGAGGAACAAAGCATGCAAAAATATATCCTATGCCCATGGCCATATTTCCACTTTAGGGTGTAATCACTTTGCACTTCCCATTTCTTGTCAAAAGATTCTCCAGTACCCCTCAATATGGTTCTGTCAAATAAGAAAATAAATACACTAATTTTTTAACCCAAAAAAAAAAAAAGACTTTCCCAGCAGTAAAACATACCACACATATTTTAGAAGGGCAGATCCTCTAACAGTAACATTCCACCACAATTACAAATTATTCCCGGAAAAACCATATTATTTGATACTCCCCCCGTTCTTAATATAAGATTTTGTTTAACTTTTATTTTAATTTTAAATATAAGACATCAATCTATTTTGTCTATCATATTTATACATTTTTTTCAAGATAGTCCTTCTAACAATAATAATTCTAACCAATATACTTAATTAGCAAGAATATTTTAGAAAAGACAACATCTATTTATTACAAATAACTAACTTAATTTTTATTAATTTTTTTAAACTAATTAATTAGTTCTTGTAATTAGAACTTGAATTGCCTGAGAAAAACCTCTTGCCCTGGAAATTCAACCAACACACGAAATATCCCGAGACGTCGTGCGATGAGTCGAAACCCACTGTTTGTTTGTCTGTACTGGCTTCTTAAAATTTTAATTTGAAAAATAAATAAAATAACGAGGCTAAATCGTTATCGCTATTTGCTTAAAACCATTTGGTTTTCAAACAGGCTTCGCTCATTTTTGTTTTCATGAAAAGGACATTTATGGGGTTTTCTGTTTTTAGGCAATATATTTATCAGGGTTGAAAACATCGTCATTAAAATTGTGAAAACTCATTAGTAATATTTAATATGAGGAAATTGGTTACGACTCATAAATAAGTGAACCCATATAGGTGGGATCAAAGAATACCATTTTCTCATGGTATTTTTTAATCCTAAGTGACAACTAGTCCGATATACCAAATACTCTTAATGGATTTTTTTTTAAATTTTAATTTTAATTTTTATCTTTTATTTTTAATGCTTCATACTAAATGTTACATTTGTTTCACTGCAATATATTTTTCTAGTTTTTAATATAAGACCTAACTAACTAATTTGAGTAGATTAAGAATATTAGTTAAAATAGTTAATATGAGATTTTTTTTTAAAACATCTTAAATATCTTCTTTAATTCCTCCCTCTCCTATTTTATTATTATTGGGAGAATATTAATAAGAATATCAGTAGGACTGATTTAAAAAAATGATGAATATATAAAATATATATTATATATAAGATTAATATTAACTTTCTAAAATAACTCCTATATCAAACACAGGAGCAAAGTGTGTATATATACTACTTCTGGTTTTAGTTATAAAAGTTTGGTTGTAGTCTATAAATATAAATAAATACGGGATGGGTGGTTGTATATATGTAATGTGTGGCGTCATTCCTAAAACAGGATTAGACTTTGATGCGCGAGTTCCCTCAATTGTTCGGCGGTTATTATTAAAGCTTAAAGCAACGCAATAAATTTGGAATTAATACATCAATTTATATACCTTTTAGCCCAAACATCAATAAATGTAATTGACGTAATTAGACGAGCCTTTCCGTTGTCACCCTCAGATAAATGGATCACGGTACTCTTAATTTAGGATTGATTTACTATAAATCTCACTATATGCTCATAATAATGTACTAATTTATGAGTACTAATCATATTATTCATAAATTATGAGTAGGATTACTTATTTCTCAAAATTTATATAATATGCTAGAAAATATTTCCTATTTAACAGAGTACGAAAAAAATAAACAAATAAAAGGAACAAAATGGTTCATTTCTAACTTGGTACAAATTCACAGGAAATGCCGCAATTGAAAATTAAAAAGGAGAGCAATATAAGGGGAGGTGTATTTTTTTCAAGACACTTTTTCTTTTTTATTAAAGCCCTTATTTTAATGCATTGAGCTTCACATCGGACAGCAAATAAGCTTTTGTTACGTTGTGACAAATGGAGGGTCCTTAGCTCCGTCTTCTCTCTCTCTCTCTCTCACAGCTACTCTCTGTGTATGCTCACTCAATCGCTCATCTCTTCTTCCGTTTCTTCTTCATCTTTCTGATCTGCTAATTGTACAGGTAAAGCGTTGCAATCTTTCATTTACAAGTCTTGCTTCCAAGTTTTGTTTTCTTTTCCTGGTCAAACCAAGCAATTGCCCGCCGATTTTCTTGCTATTTCCTGCAAACCTTACTGTTCCTCGCTCCTGCTTTGCTTTCCAGGCCACTTGGTGTGATTTCATTTTTCATTTCCTCATATTTTACTCTCAACAAATGATTAACATTCCAAACTAAGTTTTTCATTATCTGCAAAATTCTTTTTGGAGATTTGGTCCCTTTTCTTTCTTTTTGGGATGAGGGGTATTGCTCTTCATCTTAGCTTTTTGTTTTCTGATCGACCAAACTAAGAATAGTGGTTGCCTGGAGGGGTTGGTGCTTCTTCTTCACTGGATTTCTGTATCTCTTACTATCATTCTGGGTTTGCTAGTTTCTACTATTTAACTCCGTTGTCAGCATATGTGCGAATCTTCTACCTGTAAGGTCTTTTGCTGCTCCAGGACGATTTAACAAAGAGTGGGATCATAAATCATAATTTCCTCTCTTTATCTTTAATGGAACTTATCCTACGGGTCATTCTCCTTTAGTTGTTTTCCTGTAACTCCTGATAAATTCACTCTACCAAAAAAAAAAAAAAAAAACCTAACATGTATACTCTGGGTATTCATATGGGATTTTATATCGGTGACTGTTGCTTGTTTCCAAAAGAAAATATTTTGCGCACAAAGGTGGTGCTTCTATAGGTCATGGAAATTTTGAGAATCAAGCTACTGAGACTGATTATAAGAAAAATTGAGGAGCAGCCGGCTGTTATTTTAATTCTTTTTGTTCCATGTATTCTTTTCTTTAAACTTGGAAGTTTCTGGTTGCGGGATACCATTAAATTACTGAAACATTCGTTGCTTTTTCTGAACAATGCCAAATGTTGTGGTGTTTGGTAGGCCATACAAAATTGGGTGACTACCGCTTGAATTGTGATGTCTGCGCCGCTGCTCGGCATAGGCGAGGAAGAAGGTAAAACCAATGCTACTTTGCTGGTTTCCTCAACTGCGGCTGAAAATGGACTCCTCAATGCCACAGAGTTAAAAGAACGCAACTATATGGGATTATCTGATTCTTCTTCTGTGGACAGCTCAGTCCTGTCCTTCTCAGATGAGACTAAAAGTAACCTAAACCTAAAAGCCACAGAGCTGAGGCTTGGCCTTCCAGGATCTCAGTCTCCTGACCGGGACTCAGATCTCTGCTTGAGAAGCTCAGCTCAGCTGAATGAGAAACCCTTGTTTCCATTGCGCCCATTGACTGATGATCACCACTCTTCAACAAAGACTGCTGTTTTGGGCAGCAAGAGAGGGTTCTCAGATGCCATGAATGGTTTCTCAGAGGTAAATACTGGTTTAATTTAAGGATGCGTGTTTGTTAAATGCTGGGCCTCGCACTAAAAGCCCCCGGTGAATCTATATGCAGGCAAAATTTCTTGCTGATTCAGAGGCCAATAATGTACTGTCCCCCAGGCCTTCTCATAACATGGGATTGAAAACTAGTGGTGTGCTTGAGAATCTCGGGGCTCAAGCCAAAGCCAAAGAAGTAACACCAACAAAGGCAAAACTTGAGAGGCCTCATTCTGTCAAGGAAACTAGAGCAAACCTCGAAGGTTCTGCCAATAACAATAGCAATGCACCAGCTACCAAGTAAGCAGAAAGTAGGAACAAAAATTAATTTTGGGCCATGAGGCACCAATACTAACAGTCTTTGTAGCTCGTGCTGTATCATGTATCTGTCATCATGGATCCCTCTCCGGGGCTAAGCTATGGAAGTGATCTCTAATCATCCTTGTGTGTTGTGGCACAGGGCCCAAGTTGTGGGTTGGCCTCCTATAAGATCATTCAGGAAGAATTCACTGGCTACTACTTCAAAGAATACTGAAGAAGGAGATGGAAAAGCAGGATCTGGTGCGCTGTTCATCAAAGTCAGTATGGATGGTGCTCCATATTTAAGGAAGGTAGATTTGAAGAACTACTCCGCATATCCAGAACTTTCATCTGCACTGGAGAAGATGTTCAGCTGTTTTACCATAGGTAAGAAATTAATTAATTATACATGACCTCATCTAGCACTTAAAGAAAAATTCTTGATCTGTTTGCATGGATCCAGTTACTGCGTATTTTCATTGTGTTTTCAGGTCAATATGGCTCTCATGGAACTCTAGGCAGGGAGATTTTAAATGAAAGCAAGCTGAAGGATCTGCTTCATGGGTCTGAATATGTTCTAACCTATGAGGACAAAGAGGGGGACTGGATGCTTGTGGGTGATGTTCCGTGGGAGTAAGTTCCGACATGTCAATGCATTTGTTTTCTTTTAGCTGGTATTTCTTTATAGAAAGAACAAACCTTTTTAGACATAAGAAGTTTGTAAAATAAAAGCATGTTGGGTGTAACATTGTCGATCTTTTCATATTATTATGTGGTGAAATTTTAGTGTTCTTAAGGCTGGTTCCATCTATAGATTCTCGTGATTCTAAGCTGACATTTGGAGTGAAAAGTTGGTATTATGCCATACTTGCAACTTATAATGCTCATCTAAAGTAGAGATGAATTCAAAGTATCATGCATATCATGCATGCGCTGATCAAAGCAAAGTAATCTCACGAGCTCTAGCCTTTTATATCAAGCTATTGTTCCATAACATTGTTGTCTGTGGATGTTATGCCTGATGGCTGAAGAATTTAATGTGTAACTAATGACCTGTTGATCTGAGGGAAATGGGTTCCCCTTTTGAGGATTAGCAAATTTAATAGCGTGCGATGGCTGATGTTTTTGCTTGCCACAAATTATCTTTTGTAAGAGAAAGTCAAAACAGAGTTGCACCACATTAGCGTTATTGTAATACTTGTTATCAATTATGAATCTCATATTTCAACAATTTGCAGGATGTTCATTGATACATGCAGGAGGCTGAGGATCATGAAAAGTTCCGATGCCATTGGTCTTGGTTAGTATTTCGTTCACATCCATCTATGATTTAAGCTGGACCTATCTGAGTCTGAATAAGGTGCTAGTGAATTATATCAGAAGAGTCGAAAGGATCTTGCATGTAACCAATTTGCACAGTTAAATAATTAAACATTCAAAAAGGAGTTGAAAGAAAACCTTTCCGTCATAGATCAAAGTAAAAAGAAAGTTACTCCAGTGTGTGGCAGACTTGTAAGGCCGTCCAAGGGTCACCTGTCACTAAAGGATATAATTTCTAAATCCTGCATTGAAAAATCAACTGTGTCCATATGCTTCAGTTTGTTTTCTGCCACGATATGAGCTACATTGAACACCACCAGTTTTTTCCGCCCCTTTCAAAATCACCACATTTGATTCGAATTCGTTATATTTGAGCCGCTTGCAGCTCCAAGGGCTGTGGAAAAAAGCAAGAGTAGGAGCTAGGCAGCCTCACTCATCACGTTCTATCCAACTGTCTTTCTGATTGAAAGCTTCAAACTAGGCGGTAAAGCGAACAAGGACATGAATCGGATTTGCATCAAGCTGCCTTACTTATTCCTATTTACTGTTTGTGTGTTTCCTATTGTCATGCCATTTATGTTCAGTAACTTTTTGATTCAAGACTGTCCGACACGTTATGAAACCCCCCGCAAGACATTTATTATGGGAGTGCTTATGTTGTTATATCCTACGTGCCTAAGTTCCTGATGTGAGATGCAGGAATCTCTAGTATGTAAATTGCATTGTTGCTTCGACACGTCTTGTATGTTTTGTGTGATGAAAATTCACCCAGTTATGTGTGTCTGTCATTTAACTGTTTTACCGTTTCACGATTATTTATTATAACATTTTTATTACCTATCAATGTCACATGTTTGGTAGCGTTTTGAATCTAAGAACTGACACAACCAAAGGGTAGAAATTCCGAAGCCTGAGCTTTACTGTTCCTTTTTTTTTTTTTTACGGTGTTAATTTTTTTTTTCACAATATAAAAAACGTTGTGTTTGGTGATGCTTTTGAGTAAGGCCATAAAATTTGAGATATTGTCACGATTTTAGATATTTTTGTCGGGGGTTTCCCAAGCCACGCATGTGATTTGCAAATTCCGTTTCATTAAACAATGTCGAGATATGGATGATTCTGAAGTCCACCGTGGAGGAATCCGAATTCTTGGAATGCCCAGTTTCTACGTTGAGACTGGGTATTGAATGTGAATCATGTGAGATCTGATGAAACTTGCCATTTGTGACGTTATAATCCTTAATTTCAACAGTTCGGAGCAAGAATTGTGTGGAATTAAAGCGCGCGAGTATGCACTTGGCTTGGCTCTCGTCTTCTGGTCCTTTTTTTTTTTTTTTTTAAGACGACAGCGTATCATTTTCTAACCGTCAATATTGATCTCTCTCAAGATGACCAAAGTAAAATCTGAACCGCTCCCAAACTGAATTTATTTCATACACAAAGCTTCACCGAATCTTTATTAACATTTTCTTAAATTTCAATCTGGCTCCTTAAATTTACTAATTTCACTTTGTCCATAAATACGGTAGCATCTATTATCTTAATTTTATTTATGATGCATCTAGTATCTTGATATTATTTTTTTAGTGCTTTCAGCACTCTAAATCATAAATAAGATTATGATTTTAGATGCAATTAAAAGATAACACCAAGTTGTTTATCCATCAATCGTTTTCTTTCAACTCCGTGTCCTTGTTTATTCTTGTATTCCACTTTTATTTTTCTTCAATTTGATACTTTAATTTATAAAAATTTTGGAACCATTCTAATGTTTCTACTTTCTTTCCACAGCTCACAAGTTGAATGGGCTTATCGTATCCGTTGGGTAGCCCAGACAGGTCCTAGTTCCGATATCAGAACACCACCACTCATTATCCCGATGTCTCAACTTGATCCTGCTCTAAACTAGGGGATCGACGCATATGTTTTCAAATATTAAGAATGACGTAGATAACTCTCTCTCTATATATATATATACTTCTTCGGTCCTTAATATAAGACTCAATTGTTGAGTTAGTTTTCGTCTTAAATACAAGACCCATTTCTCATATTTATCAATTTTCTTTAAATTACCCTATAGATACTCCTTCAACCATAATCAAGTAGAAGAGGGAGAGGGAGTATTAAGAAAAATGATTATGGTGTTTTAGAAAAATGTGTCACTTTTCTTATAATTAACTAACTTACCTAACTTTCTTAGTCTAATCAAATTAGTTAAACAGTCTTATATTAAGGACCAGAAGTAGTATATATATATTACCTCCGGTCCTTAATATAAGACCCTGTTTGACTCTTATTTTGGTTCTAAATATAAGACTCTAATCCATTTATCTCTCATATTTATACATTTTTTCAGAGTAGCCCTTCTAATAATGATAGTTTTAGTCAATACACTTGATTAGCAAGGATATTTTAGAAAAGACAACACTTACTTAGGACAAATAACTAACTCAACTTACTTCATTAATCTCTTCAAATCAGTCAATTGGCTCTTATAATTAGAACCGGAGGTAGTATATATGAACTTCTATTCATTATAACACTCTAAAAGTTTACTGTTGAAACTTCTCCCCTCAAAGATTAGTGGGGCAGCCTGTTTGATTTATTTATTTTAAAAAGACTGCATGCAAAATGATGAAATACCCAATGCCCAAACAATTATATAACGACTAAATTAAAGAGAGTCAAGATAAGCACTTGATCCATAATATTATGCATTTGTTTAAAATGTCAGAACGAATCAAGTTCTGCTATATTAATATGCATATTGTTCATTCCCATGTGGATTGCCAAATATTTTTTCTTCCCATAAGTCAACTTGCTAATACATGCCACCCTCATTATACATCTTCCCGCATTTTTAATTATATTTAAAAAAACTTCGTATAAACTAAATGCACATTAAATAACTGAGTTCCCCATCGCCTTATTAATCAAATTCGATCAGAGCGGGTTGATGTTTCTTTACAACTTAAAATATAGTTGTAAAAACAGGGAGAGAGAACAATGTTATCCCCAGAAAATCGTCCAGGAACCCATCTAGAAAGGTTTGTCAATTATATTATGTACTCCTCCGGTCGTTATTATAAGACCCCATTTGATTTTTTATTTGGTCCTAATTATAAGGCCCCAATTCATTTTATCTCTTATATTTATGCATTTTTTTCCAAGATAATCCTTCTAATAATGATAGTTTTAGCTAATATACTTAATTAGCAATGATGTTTTAGGAATGACAACACTTATTTATTATAAATAACCAACTTAACTTACTTCCTTAATCTCCTCAAATAAGTCAATTGGGTCTTATAATTAGAACCGGAGGAGTATTATAGAGCTAGATTGGCGGTTGACCATATCAATCATATAATTAATGTAAAGGCCACACACATGGTGATGAGATTGGGGGGTCTGGGAATATCTCAGAAAATATAATAAAATAAAATAAATTTGTAGTGGATTGAAGAAATTGGGCGCAAAATAATGATATGCAGGTTCATGAGCAGAGGGAAATAAGAATTTTACAAGAAAGCTCTTACGAAACTGAAAATTAAAAATTTAGGAGAAAGAATATTTAGTAGTAATGAGAAGAGGCAAGACAAGGGGCCTTAATAATCAACCCTCCTCTGTTTTGGGCGGGCTTTAATTCCCTTGCTTTGCTTGTTTCCGTTAATTAAGTGGTTAATTGCATATCATCTAAATGTGCGTGGACGCGCTAGTGGGTATTTAATAATAATATTAATCAAATTCCCTCATTTAATTGCTACCACCATTATCAAGTTGACTTTTATAAGTCATTGCTTACGGCAATTGAGATCTCCAGTCCCTAATATTTTAAGCTTTCTCACTGTATTTACTCATGTCGTCCAAGCCATTATATATGGAGAAGTTTCACCTTCTGGGAAGCAATGGGATCCTCTTCTTCCTCTTCCTGTCTTTTCTTGGCCCTTCAGATTATGCATAACTTACCCAACTTGAAATGAAACCTGTGAGCGACTAAGAAAGCTTATGAAGTCAATTATTGTGTTGGGTTTCTAAAGTCAAGCTTTAATTTGGAGCAGGTTAATCTCAATTAACGTAACGTACATATCAACCTAATGGTGTCTGTGCTAAAAACAAAAAGAACGTTACAAATATATGCTCAGTGCGCAAACGCCTACCTTTGCCTTTTTAACAGTTCGATGAGAAGAAGGCCAAGTCAATTTCAAGAATTAAAGTTTAGATTTTTAGTATTTAAAATGAGATTTGATTAAAAGTCAGCAACTTTAGCAAATTCTTTGAATTTAGATGCCACTGACCCCAGGTCATTACTGTTTAGGTATGCGATAACGATATAGTGACTTTGAGTCCACATATCAATATTTTTATTGCAATTAGAGCTTAAATCTCATGCAACCAGTTCAGTCATATGATCAATTAAAAGAAAAAAACTAAATTAATCAGTTGGGCATATCACTTCACTTAAATGCAATTATGATCGGTGATGGTGGTAACGCCAATTACACTACAAAATAGACCTTCTATTTAGGATCTGAAGAGCATAAGTTTTTGCTGAATTTACATAGTCACATTTTTTTTTTTAATTACTCACTTGGTCACTTCTAATATACTTCTCTGATCTTAAATATAAGACCCATTTTGTAATATAAGTTCTCTATAAAATGGTCTTATATTTAGGACCGGAAGATTATATATTTATTTAATAAATTTAATGAAATTACTCATATTGATGACAAAAAAAAGTTAAATTTGATGGAACACATCATCCGATGCTGTGTGTAATTGCATATACCATCAGAAATTATTTGGACCATACACGCATATTGACTTGTATAAATTAACATATTGCATTGCACATGACTAAGATGTGGAGTTATTACTACTTTGTGTTATCGTAATTATTGTTGTTATAATATTTGTACAAAATTCAACGATATATGTGCTTAGTGATTAGTTGGCCAGAATTAAAAGAATTAAAAAAAGAGAGACATAAATAATTAACAAGGTCATGGCATGTAACCAATAATGGCACTTGCAACATCAAATCTCATCAACCTTGAACCGAAGTCTCCCTATTAAAAACCCTTAACACGTAAACTTTTAATAACATCAGTAGATAGATATTGTTTTCCAATTGAATTAAATGTCTCTACAAATAATGGATCTATCACGAATTGCACAACCTTTTTTTTCATTTTAAGTTTTCTTGTTTGGAAGTGTACTGCGAGATCACAAATCAATTCTTTTTAAATACTGTATATCTCGAATGAAAGGACATTCAATCGAATATGTTAAAATAATAATAATAATAATGTTAAGGACATTGTATTGCATGCCCGCACAAAAGCTTGCTACAACCTACTCTCGTTGCTTAATATAAAAGTCATTTGAGAGGTTAAATTTGATGCTAAACATAAGATTTTGAATTATTTTGTCCCTTAAAATTATAATTTTTTTTAAAAAATATTTCTATTGATTGTGAAGGGTTCCCGCCAATAAATAATTTCAATATAGATAATTAAATATGATGATTTAAGAAAGTTATCATACTTTTGTTACAAATAACTATTTTAAATAATTTTTTTAATATCTCTAAATTAATTATCTACCTCATTAATATGAGAGTAAGTTATAGCTTTTTGAATTGTAAAAAATGCATTAACGTTGGTAAATTCTCAAAAGACTCAATATTGTTGTGTTACTAGTAAAATTCATATCAACCGGACGAAATACCTATAATAAGATGTATGTTTGTTGTATTTGTATTGAAATACAACTTTTGTTACTTTAATAATTAAATCCAGTTAGCATCTCTAATTAGTTTCGTTTTCAACATATCATGAAGATGGCGGGCTGTCAAAAGGAAACACGGATCATGGTGTGAGAAAGAAAGATTTAAGAAAGTGTCTGGTCTCTCTCTCTCTCTCTCTCTCTCTCTCTATATATATATATATATATATGTATAATAAGAATAGAAGGCAGTAGTATTAAAGATTCTCATGCGCTGGTCAAAAAAAAAAAAGGATTCTCATGCACTGTATGTGCGATCTCTTCCATATGGGCTTGTCAAATCACGTGCATGCCCAGCCCTACGCATTCTATGGCAGCCCTTCCATGTCTTTCCTTGATCTTAGATAAATACCGCCAATTAAAAACCTTAAGATTTTTAAATTTAAAAAAAACATGATTCTTCTCTAAAATTAAGTATGTGAATAAAATATTACTAGGATGATAACAGTTACGTCTCTAGTCTCTACCAAATTTTCTTGAAAAATGATTTGTGAATATCAATTTAAATAATTGCAAATTAAAGAATCTTAGATGTAAATAATATGCTCAAATTTCCAATGTAACTCTCGACCTATTTCTTATATTTAATTACATATTATCGTTTCTGGCATGATAAAGATTGGATTGGATAAGTTGTTTCATGAGCTTATCGAAGTCAACACACGCGCCTCACAACGAGTGACTGCTCAAATAGTGATTTTAATTAAAAATATTCACAAATAATTCGTTAATAGATTTTTTACATCAGAATAAAATTCAAATCCAAACGATTTTAGAATATAAGCCGTGTCTTTATCAAACGAATTAATTTTTTTATAAAGTGTTTTGATGCTATTTATTTTTTCCTCCTTTAAGCAGCTGAATGCGAGAGAATGAATCTCGCATTATGAGAATTATGGTTAATATTGAAAAGTATTGCAATCTCTTAAGAAAATTAATTACTTAATCTACCTTTAATTTTCCTTCTTGAACCCCGTGAAGTTAGTTAATTAGCTTACTTATATATATATATATTTGGTATGAAGCGTACTTATAATTTTAAACAGGAAGGTATGTGTACAGTGAATGAACAAAACTACTCCGTCGACTGGTACAGTGCATTGATCAAATTGAAAATTAAAAAAAAAACTATATGCAGGACATCCATAGGGCCATTAAAAGTTTAATTGACCAGTTAAATAAACAAAGTGAATTCCTTGATCTCAGATCTACGGTTATGTTTCATTTCGACACGTGTCAGCAGGATCGATGAGAGTACAAAGTTTAGTGGTCGTAAAACATGATTAAAATAGGGTTTAGCATGCTAATCTTGAGCATGGCGTCACATGTCAATGATTGGCACAGAATCTTAACCTCTTTAATTACGGTGCTGCCCCCGTCTCTTCTTTCTCTGATTTGGGCTTCCAATACCAAATTTATTGAACAAATGTAACTGCCGTTTTGGATGCCTCCCCATTTCCTTGTAATTATCAATAAACTATGAGTCTCCTTTACATATTAGTCAAAAAGGTGCATGGTGTTTGGTCATGTTAGCCTTCGTTTATAATATTTCTTTTTTGTTAATTTAATACCCATCATCTTTAAAATATTCAATGATTGTGCATTATTATATTCAAGCAAATCAACCCCCTTCCTACTCTCTCTCTCTCTCTCTCTCTCTCTCTATATATATATATAAAATGTACATGACTACATTATATCGGTTGGGGCCTGGTGACAAAAGGGAATGCATTTGTATAAACCCACGTCTCACTTGATTATATTGTCTCTGACCATTATGAGTTGATAATTAAGGTTGAAAATCAACCAAGGATACTGCTCATATATAATTAACAATTTTACTCCATGCCTAATCCACATTTTATGACTTGAGTTACCTATAACGCCCATTAATGATCGTTTAATCTATCGATATCCTTAACACACACAGATCACTTGAACCTGGCAGCGCAACACCAGAGATACAGATGAATTCTTTTAATTTTAGTTAGGCAGTAATACACAAAATATAGAGGGATTTTTTAAAAACTAAATCAATATTAGTACACGTAATTGGCTTAATCAATAATGGATATATACATGGAGGGGGGGGGGAGAGAGAGAGAGGCAGATAGATAAATTCAACGGGAAAAGCATTGCATGAGCCTTGAAGGAAGCTTTTAAGTTTGGATCTCGAGAAAGAAAAGAGTGACTAGAAAGAAATGGAGGGTGCGTGTAATGAAATTTCTCAAAAGACAAAGAGAAGAATCCTTTTGCCTCTCCCTAATTCTTAAAACGATCAGCGCCGGTGTATGTGTGTGTACATATAAATACATACATACAGTGATATAAAATATAAAGGAGGGCTGTATTTTAATTGAACAGCGGCACATGGAAGCGATGGATGACACAGTATTCGAGCATGGCCCATCCCATATGGGGATGAAACATGGGATGCTATGACGCACGCTCCAAAACGACTGCGTTGCACTCGATACACGTGGATCCTGATTCCCCCCTGCTCAAAGCCAGAGTCTGAACTGCCGGTTTATACGCATCCGGGAGATGTGATTGTGGTTATACCAATCTAGCTAGATTTATAACTCACTTATTCTCACGTAAAGAAATACTTCTCTGGTCCTATTTATAGGGCAGAGAGAGAAGGTTTTTTTTTGTCCTATTTATAAGTCATTTCATTAACTTTTCAGTGTGAATGTACTATTTTGTCCTTCATTTATTATAGTGTAAGTAGTTATCTTTTTTGAAAGGAGTATATATTAAATAGGGGTAAAGTTAGAAAGTTACTATATTTTAATGGAGAGTTAATGCAGTTTAAGGTTTTCCTTAGTCTGTGTGAAACATGTTGGAAGTGCCTTATAAATAGGACCAAAGGAGTATGTTAAATTGATAAAATTTTTAAATATATTCTTATTAAATTTCTTTTACCTCTCCATTGATGACTGTCATATCCCTGCCTCCTTGTTTTATTTCCAACTATATTTAAATGAGGTAAAATCAAAAAATCATCCTAAATATCCTGTAAGAGATTTATATTCAGGATAAAAAAATGTTCCCTACAAAATAATTTACAATAAGGACAGAAGACAGGAGTAGCATTTAGTTAGTGGGGAGCTGAAGTCATAGCAGGCTGATCAATGATCAATTTGTCACGTGATTGTTGCGAAATTTAAAAATAATTAATTAATATTAAATGGTGATTGACGGGGGAAGCCAAATCCGGTGCATATAGATATGAGCAGACTCACAAAATGCCTGGGTACTTGCAATATGGTAACTGTTGGAATCGCATTCATTGTCATTTGTTGACCTTCTTAATAATAATAATAATAATATATGTGTGTGTGTATGTGTTTATATGCATGCAGGTCCACTGGTTATCTGCTAACATGCACTTCCTTTGTTCATTTCTTATCTATGAAGTTGAGCTTTTAGGGTCAGATTTTGATCTGGTCGGTCCAATTATTGAACACCGTACCGGACTCGACCATCCACTCGGTTAATTCATCTTTTATTTGATTGGAACCTAACGGCCACTCCATTTCCGCTTGTTTCCTAGTCAAGGTTTTTCATCAACGGAATGCTTCCACTTCTGTACATGGATGATTCTCGCTGCGATTCTCAAAATAATATTTATCCCACGGTCCCCAATAAAATTCCAAGGCAGACAGAGATGCATATACAAAACAAGCAAAATAATTACCCGTGCCTCCCCCCTAGTCGCAACCACGTCGGATGGTTTGTTTTTTTATTTAGGGTGTTTGGAACACTTTAAAAATATTTTTTTGCAAACCAAAACAAATTTTTTATATATTTATTTTGTATACTATAAAATTATTTTTTAAATTATGATTTAGTTTTAATCCAAATATTTTCCCATAAAAAAAATGCAAAACATCTCCCGCCATGCCATCATGTGACTGAGGGTGAAATTCTCACCCTCCACGGAAACGTTGTTCGAGAAGGCTTGAAAAAGTGAAAAACAATCTTCAAAAGTGGCCGGGAGCTGCCTAACTCGGTTAAAATAATCACAGCATGAAGGAAAAGGCGAATAAATTCAAAGATTAGGTCTAAAGTATATAAGTACTAATAGTTTAATGTATTCGGGGCGACGAGTTGACAATTGACAAATGCGGGTTTTCCATTTTCCAAGGAGGCCGAAACGTCAGCAATCAGAAGCTCAAAACGGCGTTCAATAGGGTGTCGTCGGAATAATTGACTAATTGATGACATTGCAGTCAAATCAGCTGCTGGGGGTCACACTGTCCTTTTGGGGAAGGTACTACCACCCTCCCCCACCTCCTCGGTTTTGAAGAAGAAACCCACTTTCAAAGGAATGCTTCGATCTGGTGCCTTCCCATTTGTTACTGACCAGGCCCCCTTCGGCTTCCCAAGTCCAGCTTCAACTACTATTAGTAGCGTGAAATGATCCCTGTCGTTCAAATTTAAAGAGCGGAATATCCAGCCCAAAAAAAAAAAGACTAAATGTAAAAAGAGGGATGGGAACGGGTGTAGGTGAGGCTCCGGGCACGTAGGTCTCCGAACCACTGACACGCACTGAAAGGGCTGGGCTATGTTGCGGGACGACTCATCTGCGATCCAATTTTGTTTGTTTCTGATTTTTATGCACACCTTCTCTGCTCCCCTACGCTAATTAATGCTCCTTGTACCCGATATTTTTCCTCACATCAAAAGGAGAGAGTATTTCATGCATCTTTTATATGGGTTATTTTGTTCAACTTATTATATGAGTACTTTACTCCCAGTATATGCATTTTAGGACGTCCTAGTTGTTATTGTACTAGTACATGTTTATATGTTTATAAAACATAATAAATTTATTTTTGCACAATTGTCTTGAATTTGGCATAATTCAAAGAAGGGTGTGTTTGGAATCACATCTGAACCTTCAAACTGACTTCTCTATCGGTAAAAGGAGCTTTTTTGATTTGGGATGTGTTTGGAATCACATTTTTGTAATTTGACTTTTGTCACTGAAACGGACTTATACAATAAACTCAAAAAAGCTGTTTTTATCTAACCTAATGTCTGTAAAAGTTAGATTGTAAAAAAAATTACTTCTTCACGGCTAATCCAAACACAGCCGAAATGGAGTTGAAACGGAGTTCCAAGTTACCAGTACCAATACTTCATAAGGCGGAACATGAATGGACAGAGGAGCAAGACCAGTTGCGTGAAAATACTTATAGAGGGGCGAAACCTCGAGAGTCCACGAGGGGGCAGTGCTCTGCATGCATGCATTGTCACAGTCAATGGTTGATTGTAGTAATAATTGGGTGGGAATTTGGAGCAGGCTGGGGCGCGCTCAACGGGATCCGACGGTGGAAAGTAGTTAGGATCAGGAGGACCCGTGACAAATCCAACGGCAGTTAATGAACGACCACTGGATTTCGACGAGCGAGGGAGTATGGAGGGCGCTTTCAGCCGGGGCTGATGAAGTTAACCGTGGACAGGAATTGATAATCCTACACAGAGCTGGGGAATCGCAATACAGAACTGCAGGGGCACGTGTCCTCGTGGAGGAATCCGCAGCATGAGGCATGTAGGCGCGATCACTTCAGTTTTAGTTATTTTTGCAACCTCACAGGTCGGTGATTAACTGTAATGAATTGGTTCTGGAAAGAGAGAGAGAGAGAGAGAGAGAGACGTTGACAGGATACTTGGCGACCTAACCAACACGTGCCAGTACTGTGGGTAAAGTCGTTTTATCTTTTTTTGGTAAATCATTAGTATTATGGAAATTAATCCGTGATTTGGATATGATGGATTGCATTATCTTTGCTCGATTGGAAAATGATGCCCTACATATAAAGATGCGAGGTAACGTGGCCTTCTTCATTTTTGTGCATTTCAATTTTCTAGCGAGGGAGGACGCATCTCTCCTTCTCTCTCTCTCTCTCTTTCCCTCTCTAGGCATTATTTGCTCAGATTTTCTCAGCCTTTTTCATTAAGTGCGAAAGCGAGGAGGCAAAAGTGAGACCAAAAACCTGTGTGTTTAGGCCTGGAGTTAGATATCGTAGAATCGCTTTAGCCTTGTCTCTTTGGCTTTTATCTTCGTCTGATCCCAAGCCTTATATCACTAAATTCGATCTTGCCCTTTTGTTGTCCCGTGCGGCATCTTCAGATCGATCGAAAATAGAACAAAACAAAACTTCCTTTTCCTTCTTCCCCTCTGGTAAGCATGAATAAAAAGGCATAGATAGAGATAGAAGCGAATAAAGTTTCGGTACTTCGTGCTAAAGGAAAAGGTTCAGCTGAGCGAGTACTGCAGAATTCTCATCGTTTTTGGTTTGTGAGGGGGAAAATGGGAACTGGATGGAGAAGAGCCTTTTGCACTCGTGACCCGGAATCTGCCATATCCGATAAGCAGCACAGGGGCACGAGTCCAAGCCCCAGCCCCAGAAGCTGTGTTCGATTGGGTTTTCTCTCCGGCGGGGGCAATCCTTCCACCCCGCGCTTGCAGCAGCAATCTCAAGCCGTGTCTAGTCCGAGCTTGCGTTGCCGGACACTTTCAGAAGCAGCAAACGTGAATGACAGCCCCAGATTTCAAAGCAAAAATACTCCCAGGGCAACCAAGTCCCCCAAAACCAGTTCAACCTCAAATCCCGCATCGCCGCGTTCTCCTTTGAAGTTATCTCTCTTCAGGAACAGCTTCAAATTCCGGGTAAGTTATTCCTGATTCTGAGTGCTATGGTTTTCTTCAATTGCATCAATGGTGGGAGATCTATTGGCTTAATGGATTTGTTTTGTCTTTTCTGGTTTCCTATCCTGCAGAGTAGTTGTGGAATCTGCTTGAATAGCGTAAAAACCGGTCAGGGAACGGCCATTTACACTGCAGAATGTACTCATGCCTTTCACTTCCCTGTATCGCCGATTATGTACGCAAACATGGAAGCCTCGTCTGCCCCGTCTGCAACGCTACCTGGAAAGACGTGCCTCTGCTAGCCGCACACAAGAACCACGCCACAGAATCCGCCGAAAAGAACGACATCGTGGTTGACAAGAACGTCCTAAAACCAAATGCCACCCAGAAGACTAAGAAAACTCATCCTCAGTTTTTCAGAACCCAGCTTGTTGAACCGCCCCAACAATTACCACAGAAGCACCCAAAGCAATTTGATTGTTACAGGTCCTACGACGATGACGAGCCGCTTCTGTCTCCCACATCCGGTGGTCGCATCATTCCAATACCTGAAGCCGACGAAAACGCCGAAGAAGACGAAGACGACGTTGAAGAATTTCAGGGATTTTTTGCCAATGCAAAATCTTCATCCTCAATCAAATCTTACTCTGATGACTTGCAAATAAGCGACAAAGATTCCAGGAACGTTCAGGTGAAGTTGATCCCCGAGTGTGCCGTAGTGTCAGTCTCCCGGACCCACGAGACTTACGCTTTGGTTTTGAAAGTGAAGGCTCCTCCGCCGCCTCCTGCAGCGCGCAGTGGCAATAACAGTATGACGCCGCGTCTTGGTCAGTCGCAGCGAGCTCCCATAGATCTCGTAACGGTTCTTGACGTTGGTGCGAGCATGACAGGCGCGAAGCTGCACATGCTTAAGCGCGCGATGCGTTTGGTCATTTCCTCACTCAGTCCAGCCGACAGGCTCTCCATAGTGGCTTTCTCGGCCACTTCCAAGCGGCTCTTACCCTTGAGAAGAATGACGGCTCAAGGACAGCGCGTGGCTCGGCGCATAATCGATCGGCTTGTCCCTGGCCATGGCACTTGTGTGGGCGATGCTCTGAGAAAAGCCGCAAAAGTGCTGGAGGACCGGAGGGAGAGAAACCCGGTTGCCAGCGTGATGCTCCTATCGGACGGTCAGGACGAACGAGTTCACAGCAGTAACGTCAACAACCAACGGAAATCCTCGAACCACGCGTCCTCGACCCGATTCGCCCACATTGAGATTCCGGTTCATGCTTTCGGGTTCGGAAAAAAGAGTGGCTTCAGCCACGAGCCGGCCGAGGATGCATTTGGCCAAGTGCGTCGGTGGGCTGTTGAGTGTTGTTGTACAGGACTTGAGAATTCAGCTCGGCTTCCAGTCGGGCTCATCGGCGGCTGAAATCAGCGGCATCTATTTATGCGGCGGTCGAACAACAGCAATGAGCTCAGGCAGCGTACGGCTCGGCGACTTGTACGCGGAGGAGGAGAGGGAGTTACTGGTGGAGCTGAGAGTTCCAACGTCGGCACTGGGGACCCACCACGTGATGAGGGTACGGTGCTTGTATAAGGACCCCGCTTCTCAGGAGATCGTATCGAGTAGGGAACAGGCCCTACTGGTTCCGCCACCTCAGGGCACGCGAAGCGAACGCTTGAGGAATTTCTTCATATCCACTCGAGCCATAGCCGAGTCTCGCCGGCTCGTGGACTACAACGACTTCACCAGCGCTCATCATTTACTGGCTTCGGCTCGTGCGCTCTTGATGCAGGCCAAGTCGAGCTCGGCTGAGGAGCACGTGCGTGCGTTGGAAGCTGAGCTGGCAGAGCTTCATTGGCGCACTCAGAACACGACGGAGCAGCAGATGATGACGCAGGAACGCAGGCGAGGGAGCGAGAGGGAGATGACGAGCTTGGTGGATGATAATGGTGAGCCGCTCACGCCGACGTCGGCTTGGAGAGCTGCTGAGAAGCTGGCTAAGGTGGCCATCATGAAGAAGTCATTGAACAGAGTCAGCGACTTGCACGGCTTCGAAAACGCTAGGTTTTAATTTTTTTCCCACAAAACAAAGGCTTAGTTCTCTTTTCTCTTTCTTTTTAAAAAATATTATCTGGAAAATAAAGTATAAAATTGCAGAAGTAGAGAGAGAGAGAGAGAGAGTGAAAAAAAAAAAATAGAAACATTAGTGATGGGGTGTGAGAGGAGGAATGGGTGGGGGGGCGTGTTGTGTAAATGATGAAGATATGATGCGATGAGAGGTTTTTGTGGGATTAAATGATTGCTTTGGGATTTTCATTGGTGTGTGTGGGAACTGAGAGGATGAGAAAATGAAAATTCACCACCTGATTCCAAACACTATCTGTACGCTTCTCAAACGGTAACCTCCTTGGGATTATATCCTGGCATAACATATCAACGCTTTTATTTGTTTTGCTAATTTTAATTAACCAGACGGGTGGGTCGAATAATGAAGATTCTTGCCCCTATTTAAATGGAAAATAATGGGGAGGAAGAAGTTAAGACGGCGGGTGGCTGGCTTGCAGCAATAATAATGGACAAATGATTAGATTCCATCTCGCAGTTTGATGCCTTGGATCGCTTTGTTGTTATTAACGCTGAAACCTTTTTTAAAAAATAAATAAAGGAGGTGGTCCCCTCTTGTTACAACTCACCACAGACTACAATAACAGATTTGGGGCCCATCTTTGTGTTTCTTTATCCCACCACCGCGTCTTCTCTACAAGAACAAACACTACCAAGTCACTTACAATTTAATTTTTAACTAGATGCTGTGCTGCGTTAAAAGGTCTCCACCCGATGCGATGCTTTAAATGAGCGAAACAGGCAAATACCACAGGAAAATTTGTAGTAATTCTCGACATGCCTGATCTAAGCTTCTTCTGAACAATCAAGCTTGGTTCGAGATGTGGCATTTAATTTGCAGCGTAAGAAATTCTTAAAACTTTCAATTTAAATATTGACATTTGCTACCTCTGAAGCTTGGACGCTGCATCAAACAACGTGCAATAGGAGGGCACTGAAAGCTCCTTTCTTATAATTGACAATTCAATGAGTTACTGCTTCGAACTGTCTCTTTCGGCTGCAGCTACTTGCCCCAGTTTTGACAACAATTTCCAGCTAATTTCTTGGTACGCATTTGTACATACGATACGAATTCATTGTCAACATTAAACATCGATACTCCATTTATATCGTTTGGTGATCATTAATGTAACTGCTAACCGATGATGGATTCCAGCATCTGTGTCACTTGTCCCCTAAATTACGCTGTCCTTTGTCTTTAGGCGTGTGTTCCCAATAGCCTCTATAAGCTCTGTTTGGTTAGATGCTGGAAATGAAAGTAGCAAAAGAAAAAAAGGAGAGAAAGTGAAGGCATAAATATGAAATTTTGTTTTACATGATATGTATTTGATGTTGTTTATAACTTTTGTATTCTTGTTCGTTGTTAACATAAGAATTAAAATGAAAGAGACCGTAGTGTGAAAATGCAGCACATCGCCTGTGTTGTCAATCAGTGTTATTCCACGAAAAGATCAAACAAACAAATGGATTTGATTGGTGGCTCAATTCATGTGACGTGGTGCTGAGGGACCATTCATCTCTAGACAGTGCCATGGTCCTCCACGTTATTATTCCCTCTGAGTTTCCGATTGTAGGGTGCCTGAAGCATCCACGCTTCATGTCCACGGATTCTTTCACCACCACACGCCCTCACTCCAAAAGAAATGAACAAACACAGATTCTTCTTCCCTGATCTTTGCTTTGGTTCAGAGGTACCCTTCCCCCCAACTACCACAGAAAGCGTCCGGACTCCAGAGAGATGGCATAGCCAATCCCATTTGCTGGGATTTTGCAAGTTTCGGATTCCAGGGATCAATTTGATGCATTGATCATTCGGGCTACAATGTGAGATTCACCTAATTCCCCGTCAAAGGTGGAACATGATTAGCCTTCTCAAAACTCATCCGAAACATACAGGAAACCCGCCCACATCCATGTATTGATATTGATCGAATGGTCAGCTGCAATATTGTTTAAATTACACGATCTTGAGAAAGCATAAAAACTTTATTTGAACAACCAGAGCGGAGAACCAGCGTCAAGAAAGACGCTCAAAAACCAGTCTCATCTCAGTATGTGACCTCGCTAAATTACAATTAGGACCCTCAATACAAGGGGAAGCATCTCTCGCCAACACAACTCCTTTATGTGGTATAGTACAATCAAAATGGCAACGGAATAACATTGCACAAATGAGAAAAAACCCAAAACCCCAAACAAGCTACGCCAAGCAGACACTAGAGAGCAAATATGGGTTTAGGTTCCCCGGGGAGGCTTCTCCTGTTTCAACTATGCAACTGAAGATTCTCATTCCTAAAAGGGCGAGAGTGTTCCCCCATTTTTGAATAGAGGAAATCAATAAGTGTGATCAGCATAATTGGAGTCAGATATTACTTCTGACTTTGTTCCACCTTGGCTCGAATCTTCTGCTCCAAAATTGATACTTCTGTCTCAAGACTGAACATTCTATTCAAAGCATGCATGTTCTCAAGGGTCTCACTAAGAGTCCGACTGTCACTCCCATCACATCTCAGGTGTTGCATTGGACCATGGAGCAGCTTATTCACTATGCCCCGGCTAAGGTCATCCACAGCTCTCCTTGTCTTCTTTGGGATATCATCTCCCATCTTACTTAGGCATTTCTCAAGCTCAGCAGCCCTGATTCTTTCAGCATAAGCCCTCAACTTCTTGATGGTAGGAACAGTTTCCAGAGAGTCCCTCCAAGCTTCGAATTGTTTTGATTCCTCGACAATGATTGCCTGAGCCTCCATTGCTTTTCTCAGCCGATCTTCTTTATTAGCAGCCACAACCTCTTTGAGGTCATCAACATTGTAAACTCGCACAGAATCCACATCTGAGACACAAGAACCTACATTGCGAGGAACAGAGATATCAACAAAAAGACGAAGCCCCCCAACATCTTGACTTGCAGAAGGAAGGTCCTGCACATGATCTTTCAAGAACAAGGGGCTTTCTGATGCAGTGCTGGTAAAAACGACATCTGCTTGACCAGCACAGGAGAGCATTTCTGAAAGGGGTTGATATACAATTTCAACACCCTTCATTTCTTCACGGATCGCTGCAACTCTCTCCTCAGTTCTATTAACAACCACCATCTTAGTGCAACCTTTCGCCACCAAATGTTTGATTACAAGCTTTCCCATCTTGCCAGCTCCAATAACCAACATCCTGGCCTTATCATGTGAGGCTTCTGGTAGTTTCATCAAGGCCAACTCAACAGCAGCTGAGCTTACAGAAACTGCACCAGCAGCAATATTAGTTTCAGTTCTAACCCTCTTCCCCACAGTAATTGCATGTTTGAACAGCCCACTGATGTTTCTCCCAAAGCCATTAATGCCCTGCCCAACTTTAACTACCTGCTTGACCTGCGCAAGGATTTGACCTTCTCCCAATACAAGAGAGTCAAGGCCTGCAGATACTTCAAAAAGATGCTCTGTAGCATCTTTGTTGTAAAGCAAGAATCGATGCTGGCAAAGCTCAGAAACAGGGACCCCACTTTTCTGCAAATAACAGAATTATTCAACATGATTATTGCAATTGGATATTAATATATTACCAAATGCGAACTCGGGACTTACCTTTGACATCCATTCAGTGACCTCTTTGACACCACGGTGCTGGGACAAAGCAACGACATATATCTCCATTCTGTTGCAGGTGCTCAGCACAGCTGCTTCTTCAATATGATTCAGACCACACAGCTCTCCAATGGCTTGAGGCCATTCTGCTTCTGGAATGGCAAGCTTTTCTCGCATTTCCACAGGTGTACTGTGCACACTGAGCCCAATGACCACAATGCTGCTTCTTTCCTTTGTATATCCTGATATGGTTAATTGTGTAAAATATTTAAACACTGTAGCCTTCTCGTGACTATCTGGGAAAAGAACTGTTTATTTGATGATGGATGATAGCCTCGTGTTTCTCATGTGTGGGTTTCATTTAAAAACTCTATGTAATCATGGTTTGTAGTAAAATTTGTCACAGGACTTTGGATTTCGCCATAATCCTCTCAGAGAAAAACCGATGGATGTATGGCAATAATGATGAAGAAAAGCCTGTATAATTGAATATTCACTTTGTGATCTTTTTACGTCATAAAAAGGGGGTAATAAATAGCAACACTGCACAACAAATTTGAAAAACAATGTGAAAAAGCCGTCAGAAAATATATAAAAAAAAAAGGTCTTCTTGAGGAGTTCCATAATTTAAGATGTAAAGATTTTGAGCAAGAATGAAAGTACAAGCGAGGACCCAAGAAGAATTTGTTCCTCTTTTACGATGGTATAATTGTATGGATGACATTTATATATTTCCGGGTGAATCGCGGAGCTACTGTGTTTGAGTTAAAAATTTCAAACCTTAAACACAACCATAAATCCCAATCCAATTGTAATGATTTACAAAACAACATAATCTTCCAACTAGTGATACAATTTTAGATTTTGTGGATTAAAAGGGCATAATGCAAAGATATTCTCAGCGATGTCTATTGTCAACTGCCCGAAATCAAATCAGAAGAGCCAGACCAATGCCCGTGGTTGACATTACTGCTAACACAAATTAACATTAAAAAAAAAAGTAAGTCCAGCTTTTTATGCAGTTTGTCAAGAGCAAAGTGAACGTTTCCTTAAGGCGAACGGTACACTACTTCCAGCCTAAAATTTTTCATTCTTTCTCCGTGCATGATGAGCTGTTCTTGGCTCTAACAACTAAGATTATAAACGAGAATCGTTACAGAAGACAAATAAGAGCATTCGCTCTCATCTTATAACACTCTTCATTTTGTAACTGGGAACTAGTAATGTAAACGATTGGAAAGAATCAAACCTCAATTTGGATTCAAATTAAAAATCTCAAAGTACCAAACTATTGCAATCTAGTAACTGAGTTGCGGAAACAATTAATCAGTTCAGGGAGAAAAAAAAAAGAAACTATCCAATGGGCCTTGTCATCGTAACATTAACTGAAAATCAAGAACAAGACTTACTGTCAGCAGCAGAAGTCTTGAGCTGCTCAAGAGCAGAGACGCTGGTGCCATTACTCGGATCATCGGCCTTGATCAACACCTCAGGAACAGCAGCGTCGCAGCGAATTATTCCTCTCTGAATCAGGGTCTTTTTAATTGAGCCGGGTTTGCCAAATTCCGAAAAACGGGTAGCAGAGGAAGCCCTCGACGCAGGGGAAGAAGATTTCAGCAACAAGGCCTCCAATTTGGCACCAGAGAAGCTGGTTGAAACAGCCATTGAGACTGCGTCAAACCCTAACCAAGATTGCAGAGAGGAATAATGGGAAACTGAAAGACGAAGGCAAGAGGCGAAAATGTCTCAGCAAGGAATCGTTTGGTAGTTGTTGTGTTGAACGAATTCCCAAGGAGCTGTTCGGATGTGAGGCTACACTAATGGAAGGGTAGATCGAGAAACGCGTGGAGGGGTTGGTGCCAAAACGAAGTAAAATTGTGCCTTGAACTTGGGTCTTACGGAAATGCCACACGCCGCATTATGGGCCGAGGGACACGTTGTGATTTCTCTGATTCTGATTGGCCACGAGCATGCCTTTTATCCACACTCCCAATCTGACCCTTCTTGTGTCTATCCCTTACAAGCTGCTCCCGATCTCTTGTGGACCCCGTTCTCCCTCAAATCGAAGATTCAGGCTCTACATTTTCAGCCTCCAGTTACAATTTTTTGCGCAAAAAAAAGAAAAAAAATGCATGCAATCAAATATCGTTATGTTAAATGATATTTTTGAAAATGGATTGATAGCCTGTGTTCTTTTTTGGTCGTAAGTTAGGCTTGTTTGTGGTGTGTGTGTGTGTTTGTAAGATAATAACGTGTATATGGTTAGCCTAATATTAATATATTGGTTAGTCTCCAACAATGTCAGTACTTTTCCAAGCAAAACGACCGATAGTAATGAAATGTGCTAGTATAGAAGTAAGAATTTCAATGGGAGAAATAATGAAACTAGTATGGACGACACGTAGTATGGTTACAGAGCTTGCTGTTTAGTTGTTGGAAATTGTTGGTGTTTTCTCATTTGGCATATAAAAAATCACAAAACAAAAAAGAGAGGGTGAACGTTCTTCCGATAAGACGGAGGGGTAAAGGTTAAATAATGTTTATGATATCACAAGGAGTCGAAAACCATTAAGCTAATATTTAAATAATAAAAGGCGCATGAAATCATTCAACGGAGGAATAGATTGGGTGAGAGTTGCTCGTGAAGTGAACCTGTGGTGCAGATTGCCTTCTAGGATTTCATGGCTCGTGTTCGCCACAAGCATGTAAAGTCGCGGACTGGGTGGGGTCATTGAAATATAATAAACGGATTATCTTTTCTATCAACTTACAAGAGAATTCCTTTGATAACCCCCAAAAAAAATCAACAGAATTGGATCTAATAGACGGAGTTAGTCATTTATAATATGATAAATCAAGATTCAAATTTTTATTAAAAGAGGGTACTCACTATAAGTGTCTTATAATATCTTGAATAGAATTGCTTTTAAATTTAGTAAGGATCCCTGTGCCTATTAAAAAAAAAAAAAAAAAGCATAGAAGAGAATCGATTAAGTAGTTAAGGCATTGTCAAACTTAAAAGGATGTCTTGTCCTCGGACAGCTCACTCACTGGGCCACGCCCACTTTTCTAAAGCCTATTGCCCTTTTTGGTAACAAAAACAATAAGTAGATGGACCCTAATTGCTGTTGTTGGGTAGTTATCAAATCCAACTATCGGGGCTTCACATTTTATTAGCCCTTTGGGTTTTGGTCTCCCCGCCCACAAAAATAATTGTGTAAGTTGGTGGATCATGATGGCAAGACTTTCTATGTTCTTTTTTTGGTTCAAAGATTCTCGATT